>NC_056744.1:1124377091-1124407091 GCF_019279795.1 Protopterus annectens
TTCATTAGTCAGGCTGTAACCTGCAGCTGTTTCTCACAATTATAGCATATTAAAATTCACTTAAGTTATTTAACACAATGACATAATGAACCATGGAGAAATCTTTTATCCTTTAAGGTGAAAGAAACAGAACTTCTAGTTGTCCTATTTATAGGAAGACAGCACTGAGCCTATTTCTAACATATTCAGCTATGAATTAGAACTATACAGCCTTGTGAAATTAGTTTATTTTTTAAAGCAAAGAGTACAAAATGTTGACGTTTTAACTTAAAGCATTGAATTCTGCAACACAGGGTTAACTGAATGACAGCATAAGGCCAGAAGAATTAACACGTTTTTATTTTACTGTGTTGTACACGTACTAATACTTTACCCCATTCAAGTCAAAGGGAGACTTCTGTGATCCAAGTTTGGTTATTTATACCTTCTAGGCTAGGTTATCTCTACTGGGTAAAACATATTTACAGCAATGACTTGAGTGAAAAGCTCTACACAGACTTGCTCTTTAATGCTTATGTCTCAGATATGTTTTGGCTGCATTAAAAGACTTCCTAATATACATGTGCCAACTTGTAAGGGAGACTCAACATGCTATTCATAAAGAATAGAGGAATTTGGCAAGACAGGACACCATAGAAATTCCCCTGCATCTACCTGAACTACCACCAAAATTAGGTAGATGGGATCTTAGTTTAAAGTCTAAACTGTAGTTCGGAACCTCAGGAATGCAATGCCCTGTTACACTGCACTACAGTGGCAATATTGATAAAGGAGTCCAAGCATGCAGTATTGGGAAAAGAGCCCACTGCCTTCTGATCTTTTGACATCAGAATCAAATGTGCTATCTTTTGAGACCCCGAATCATTAATCAGCAGTCTTCAGTAATGATATTCATCCATACAATATTACTAATTACACAAAAGGAATGCTTAATTTGTGCATGCATGAGTGCCTAGTCCATAGTTTAGTTATATCTACAACAGGCATGCTACAAGAATGAACACAGTTTACAAATATTTCAAGCAACATTCTTTTTATTAGCATAAGATTGACTGCAACTGCAGGAATGTTACATACAGAAAGATTATAAAACTTTTGAGAATGGGCAATCCGTAGATTGAAACCGCGGTTGGAGAATGAATGTTCTCCAGCAGGGTATTAATGTAGAAGTAATGCCCTCTGAAAAGCATGTCTGCCATTTCATGGAAGCATATCAAGCTGCTGTGGAGCTCGGATAGAAAAAAAACTTAACAGGCACTATTATTTCACACTCGCTAAACAGCACTTCTGTTGTTTAGTGAGTATAAAATGTAAAAAAAAAAAAAAAAGCAAGATCCATCGACCCATTATTTTACACTCGCTAAGCAGTGCTTTTGCTGTTTAGCGAGTGTAAAAAACACAAAACAGAAGAAAGTGTGTGTGTGTGTGTGTGTGTGTGTGTGTGTGTGTGTGTGTGTGTGTGTGTGTGTGTGTGTGTGTGTGTGTGTGTGTGTGTGAATGCATGCATGAAAGCAGAAGTCTATGTGTTGTATATATGTATGTGTGTGTGAAAGCAGAAGAGACTGTGTGTATGAGAGAGAAAGTGAGAGAGAGAGAGAGAGAGACTGAACAGTGAGATAGATAGAGCTGTTTATGTTACACTCACTAAGCAGCACTTTTGCTGTTATTGTAAAGTAAAAAAGAAACTTAAAATAAAGTATATTTCTGTGAGCAAGAGTGTATGTATGTATGAAAGCAGACAAGACTGTGTGTATGTGTGTGTGTGTGTGTGTGTTTTGGTGTGTGTCTGTGTGTGTGAGAGTGAAAAGTGAGAGCGATCCCTGGCAGCAGTTAAGAGGTCTGCATACCTCTCACCCTCTTACTTTAACATATGAATTTTCTAAAAGAAATTAGCCTGAAACTTTGCATATCACCAAAATTACACCGGTATACACAGTGGTTATATTTATTTGCCTTCTGAAACCATGGACTTGCACAGATCATTTATCACTTAAATGCTAGATGGATAGCTAGCTATAGAAAGACACAAGAGGGAGTTTGGACATCACTCTATGAAGGTGTGTGTGTGTGTGTGTGTGTGTGTGTGTGTGTGTGTGTGTGTGTGTGTGTGTGTGTGAGGGAGGAGTCTTGAGGGAAGTATATCTGATTACAAACTGTGCTTCCCATGTAAGTATAAAAATACACAGCAGCAAGAAACACATACATCACAGAGAGCCCTTTACTTATGTTAGTTCTGATATTTTTGAAGAATATCAAAGATTTTGTTAAAATAACAAGGAGGTGAAAATAGACTGCTACTAGACATTTCCATTACATCAAGGAGGGTTCAAACTCGAGAGGGATTGACACACAATAATTCTGACATTAATGAATTATGAGGGATGAATAAAAATAAAGGTGGGCTGTATAAAAAGAAATATGTCATAAAGATGAGTATAGTTTTTGGGGTAAGTGGTTACAAAAACCCAGTTTTATCATAATGTAGTTGCATGAAGGCAAGACAATTATTTGCTTAATAGATTTTAGAAGACAAGTCAAAGGAAGATTAGATAGCTAGTGAGAAGATTGAGTTAAGGGCAGAAATATTAAGGTATGAGAAGTAGGGGATGTTTAAGGAGGGAGAGATTATTAAAATAGCAGAGGTTAGTGGTCTCTCAGTGCAGATTATGCTATCTATAAACTAAGGTCTAAGTAGTCCGAATCAGCTCTGCTGTTTCCCAAAGACATTCACTGTACATCAGGGTCATTGTGTGCTTTACAATACCAGGGCCTGTGAAAGAATGTTCAGTCATGACTTCTAGTAGTTTGTAAGGATGCTGTCTCATTGCATTGATATTGCACAAATAGTACTTGCTACATGTGTTTTGGTTTACATCCTTTAAAGCATTTCTTCCATTTTCTAGATCTCTTTATGGGATTGGACAAAGTGGCCAAATTCCTGTTTGTAATGTAGTCCACAGAGTGCCAAAATTATGCTCCAAAAATGTTAAAATGACTAGCTTGTTAAGCCTGCCATAAGCACTACTAAGGCCAAGTCTCATGCTGAAGATTGATAGTGGACAGTGCTGGATGGCACAGAACCGTGTCAGGGGGTAAAACAGCTTTAAAATCTGCAATACTTTGGTCAGCCACACATATAAGAGAAGGTATGGTACAACAACGTGTCTCTCAGCTTCTAAAATGGTGCATTTTTCACATGGACATTACTTCTGCCCGCTGCCTGACCGCTTTCAAAGGCTTTGAAAACTAGTAAAACACTTTGCACTCCTGTTTTATTTATTACCCTTGTGTTCTGGACATGCATGTCAAGAAATTCAGTGGCCTTGGCTCTTGCAGGGAATTTCTTGGCATCCTTGTCTCATGCATCTGGTAAGTTGGTTATGGTCAGACACCTGATTGTAATCCTCATCCTTCCTTCAGAGTAATCACAGTGTCAATAAGGATGACCACAGAGTAGGCCTTATCAGGCTTCTGAAGTGGCTGTAGAAAACTGATGTTAATGAAGTTTACTTTGTGTCTAAAGCAAGATCAGTCCATGCAAGTAGTTTAAAGACTAATGAAGTCCTTTTTATTTAAGAATTATGAGAATAAGTATAGACAGCCATTGGAGTGATTTTGGAACATATTAGTGTTTAGCAGTACTCACAGCATGTACATATATGTAATCTCTGCCCTTCAAGCTTCTAAAACCAAAATACCTGTTTATGCCTAGCTTTTGCTTTTACCCAAATATTTATCCACTTCCTTATGTTGTAAATTCTGTATTGTATATCGTATTGCATTTTGTCACCATTTACTCTCTTCTTGATTATGTTATAAAATTCTGTGTATACATTTTATTGTATTTCTGTTAACTATTGCCATTATTTCTGGAGCTTTTCTCCCTGTGCTTCTGCTGAAAATAAGCTCAAACCCAGTCAGATTTCCAGGTTACCAAATGCCAAATAGATTTACAGATTTATATATGTGTTTGTGTGTGTGTATACATATATATATATATATATATATATATATATATATATATATATATATATATATATATATATATATGCGTGTGTGTGTATATATATATATATATATATATATATATATAGATATGTGTGTGTGTGTATATATGTATGTATATATATATATATATATATATATATATATGTATATATATATAGATATATAGATATGTGTACATGTATATGATCGACCAGTGGATGGTTGAGCAGGTATGGCCGAAAGGAGTGCAACAACATCTCAAAAATGCAATTACAAGTGTTGCAAATCGCAAAATCCCACCCCAGTTTTGACCCATGTTAGCACTCGTTTTAGGGTGTAGATCGGTCAGAAATGTCAAATTCTGTGTTTTTACAACATTCCAACCATTCAGCATTATGGGATTCATGTAGAAAAGTCAGTAAAATGTATGGTCAAGCAATGTGAGGTCAACCATATGAATGTAAACCATATGTATGTGTGTGTGTGTGTGTGTGTGTGTGTGTGTGTGTGTGTGTGTAAATGTATGTAGGTAGATATATATGTGGGTGTAGGACACTATCAAATGCACAGTGTCCTCATACACAGTAGGTAAACATCAAATGGTCGACATAGACAGGGGGGGGTCTTCAGGTGTGCAAAATCAACAATCCCAAGTAGGGGAATATTTCCTTTCGCTAGAGATATATGATTAATAGGAGTCTGGGAGAGCAAGGGGGCTTGCCCTGACGTTAGCACAATGATCTGTAGAGTGTCAGGATACTAAATGTTCGACACAGTATCCTACACCCATATCTCTCTCTCTCTTTCTGTGTATGTATATATATGTATATATATATATATATATATATATATATAAAGAGAGAGAGAGAAAGAGGAAGCGATGCATGACATGCACTATATATGTATGTTTATATATGTGTGTGTGTTTGTGAATATATACAGTATATATATATATATATATATATATATATATATATATATATATATATATATATATTTATGCGGATATGTATATAGATATTTACAGACATGTCAGAACATAAAATAATTTGTGCTGCAAATTATCATCCACAAAAAGCCTGAACAGAAAAATATCAGCACATAAATATGCCTGCTCCAAGACATAAATCTGGAATTTGCAAATCAAAAAATACTGTTTTTTGTCATGGAGCAACCCCATTTGTACCCCATACAATCACTGATACTTTAATATACTTAAACATGCTAACACTTTGATCAAACAATAGTTGTGAAACGGCACAATTTCCAGCCACGCTGCTACAGTGATATTGCATGGACGCTGTCAGTCAAATGATCTGTAAACAGGACCGAAAGAAAAGCTGTTGAGTTAATGAAGTTTCGAGAATATTTAGAAGAAACCATTTATATATATATATATATATGTATATATATATATATATATATATATATATATATATGGTTTCACTTCAGAATTTCAAATTACTGAAAACTTGAACTTCATATGGTCGAGACCATATGATCGGGTTTTCAGAAACTCGAAATTCCAATGTGAAGTGAAATAAAAGGAGGCTCCAGGAGAAAATCTGTATTACGGTTTACAAAGTCACAGGTAGAAATTTACTTGCATAACGTAAGTAACAACATAGCTTAAACTGTTTCAACACAAGTAGAAACTGTGCAAACACAAACATAACAGATCGCAACATAGCTTATTCCGTTTCAGTTTTTACAAGACTCAAATGAAGAAGTAAATAAGGACATCACATATGTCACCTACACAAATATGATATTGGTTATCGTCGTTCTAGGGATAGCGATACGCAGAGATTACATATCCGAGGTAAGTTGAGCAGGAACCAACATTCAACAACTGGATGACCAGCTGGAATATGCATAAAATGGGAATGTGAAGAGAGTAGAGGCTTGGGGGAGGGGGCAAAACAAGGCTAGATTATCCTGGGGTAGTGCAGGAGCACAGCCACGTGTTGGTTAGATGATCCTTGAGAAGTAGTTTGAATGTAGAAGAGTCAGTAGCATTGAGTATATGCTGGGGTTCCAAGTTTTTGCTGTTTGAATCCCCAAATTAAGGAGAAACCAGTGGAGCAGCATCATTTGCTGTTTGGTTAGCGAGTCTCAGAAACTGCTATTGGGTGTAGTGATTTTAGTAAAAGCTTGTTGGATGACCATAGGGTTTGATTGGTTAGAAAGGCTGAACTAATTTATTAAGGGCAGGGCACTTGTCAAGTTGGTATATTTTGGTGTAGGCAATTGTAAGTTGGTTGAGTGATACCATATTTGGTAAATCAATCTATTTTAGTTGTTGGAGAGCTAAGCAGTGGTATGTTCTGTTAGGGAGGTTAGTAGCAAATCTAGCTGTTTTATGGTAGTAGACTTCTAATTTGGTTATGTCTGATTTTAAAACCACAAATCAAATGAGGAACCAGGAAAACTCAGAACTAATAACCAAAAATTATTCCAAGGTGAAACAGACTGCTCAGGAGCCACAAACCAAGACTGAAACATTTATTTAAGCTTTAAGTGAATACAAATCAGATTTTAATCAGTAAGACTTCTTCAGAATACAATAAAGCCACTGAATCCATCCCAATAGCTGTCTATCTCTCTCTCTCTCTCTCTCTATATATATATATATATATATATATATATATATATATATATATATATATATATATATTAAAAGAACTGTAAACTGTCAAAAAATTGTCCATACACTTATAAATCCATAAAACTTTTTGGACATGAAAGCAAAATCACTTCACTTTGTGTAGTAGCTTTGCAATCTTTTAATCCAGTAGCTGAAATCTTTTAATCCAGCAGTAAAACACGTCCACCAAGATAACAGTATAAGAAAGCTTGAAATAAATTTGAAATAAAATAGAACACTTGTATTTAAGCACTTTTGTTCGTTGTCAAGTTCATTTTACAGTTATTTAACAGTCAAACTTCTTCAGAAATACAAAGGTTATCAACTGAACATTTCTTTCATGTCCAAAAAGTTTTATGGATATATATAATGTATAATATCTATCTATCTATCTATCTATATATATATATATATATATATATATATATATATATGTAGTAATCAGATGATAGTCAATCAAATTTGTGACAAATTGAAACACCTTTAATGAAGCTTGGAAAAAAAAACACATCACTAAAACATTTTTCCTTTGACATAAAAAAAGACTGAATAAAATGCAAAAAACTGTATTAATATAAAAAACTGTATAAATATAAAGACTAAATAAATATACCCATTAAAACATTATAAGGACACCGTATAAAACATAGTGAAAAAAAAATAGAAAAAATAACATGTTCTGAGCAGTATATATATTTATATATATATATATATATATATATATATATATATATATATATATTTATATAGATGAATGTCTTAACAATATTGGAAATTCCAACATAACATAAACAGTAATGCATTTTTGTATGTTTAGGCTAACTAATATTTCTCTGCCCTAAATTTTAATAATAGCACTAGGGATAGGCAATCATTAATTCCAGGGAAATGGTTTGTAATTAAATTTAATTTGCCAAACTCATCTCTTTTAATTCAAACTTGTCTTTTCACCCACACCCTCTAGGATCATCAAGAACATTTTCCAATATTGTAAACAAAAACTACTTAAAGCCACTACTGCCACAGGCAGAATGACTATAGAAAGCATTGTTTGGATTTTTATTAGACATCACATACTGGTGTTCATATGCCCTTTTCTTTAACTGCCTTTCTGTTTTCCCTAAATAAAATGCCCCCTTAAGTACACAATTCCCTTCCTGTGAGTAGATGATAGTCTTTGCTACATTTTGCAGCTACAGTACTGGATGGCCCAATATATATTTACACTGGCTCACATTCCACATTTGGGTCTATATTACATATCCGAATGCTTTAGTGTTCGAATCGCTAAAGATTGACCTTTAGTGATCGAACATTTATATGTTTGAATATGAATAAAAAAAAATAAAAAAAAACTGAAGGGTGTATGCAAGGGGGCAAGCTCCCCAGCACACCCACACCCCTCGCTAGTTAAATATACCAATTCCAAGATCGCGCTACAGTGTAGGGAATGGGAAATTTCTCATTTCCACACTGTAGCGCACTGAAGTACAATCTCGAAGTTGGTATATTTAAGTAACAGGGGGTGTGGGGGTGCAGGGGCGCTTGCCCCCCTTCTTAAACCCTTTCCTTTTTCTTTTTTTTTTTTTTAATATTATTTTGTTACATATTCGAACATTTAAATGTTCAATCACTAAAGGTCAGTCTTTAGCGGTGCGAACATTTAAGCATTCGGATATGTAATATAGACCCCCACATTTTTGGGTACCTTTACTAGTTTTTTTTTTTTTTTTTTTTTCCTTGTTGGCACCATTAGATTCTAAAATATTCTTTATATTTTTACCTTTTTTATGTATAAAAATGGGTCTGTTACCCACTATGCCTCTAATTTGTCCATCTTCTACCAATATTTACTTATGATGTCCCTAATACTATTGAAGCCAACACCGTACTCATGTTCCATAGCTGTAGGGAAGTCTAGACTTTACTATGTCTTCATATTCTAACTGCGGATAAGCATCTACTGCTCCTTCCCCATTTTGAGTATTATTATTGTCAGATATCAGAATAGCTCCCTTATTTATCGTTGTTCCCAAGAGGGGTGGATATTTCATACCTCTATTTTGAGCAACCTCTGTGCTTATGGCTCTCACAAAAAGCTCAGGGTATCCCCTCTCAAGGAACATATTCTTCAGTTTTCTCTTTTCAGTTTCAAAAGTTATATTATCAGACACTATCCTTGCCAATCTAATAAATTGTCCCTTAACAAGACTTTTTTTTCTTGGACAAAGGATGCATACTACTGAAATGTAGATAACTGTTGTATGAACCCAATACTTTCTTCTATGCCCCCACCCAGAGGGCAAAGATGTCATACAAATATCTGAGATATAATGAAAATATCTCCTTAAAGGTGAACCAAAAATTGAAGGGTCTCTCCCAACTAAGCATCACTAAGTTAGCATAAATGGGGGCAAAAGCAGCCCCTTTTGCAACTCCCTTGGTTTGTCTGAAGATGTTACCTTCAAACCAAATGTAGTTGTTGAGCACAATCTCCATGCATTCCATATTAATCCTGTACTGTTCCCCATTAACTAAACCAGACTTCAGGACTGCTTCACTAAATAGTTCCAATCCATCCTCTTGAGGGATACTAGAGAAAAGGTCTTTCTCATCTATTTTCGGGAAGATGACATCCTTGTTACAAAGCGAATGTGTGATCCTGCCCAAAAAAATCTCAAGGGTCCCAAATAATGTGGTTATCCATTTTTTGAAAAG
The DNA here is from genome assembly GCF_019279795.1 of Protopterus annectens. NCBI lineage: Eukaryota > Metazoa > Chordata > Ceratodontiformes > Protopteridae > Protopterus > Protopterus annectens. The sequence continues at coordinate 1,124,386,444 of NC_056744.1, forward strand.
GTTTCAACAACCTGTCCACATAAAGGGCAAGGGGATGTGTTTTAGCCCCTGATGCAGAGGCAATGTGTCTGAAAGGATGTGCTGCAGTCCTTGTGAATTTTAAGGATCCCAAAAAAGGATGGAACTCTGGGGTGATTGTTTCTCAACAACTTGTAGGTCTTAAGACCCATCTCACCCTGCAGCAATTCATCCTCCAAAAATAGTTCTGTATATTGGTAGAAGACATGCACTTCATTCATAGAGGCTCTGGTATAAGAGTCACTATTTTCCAAAATCTTTAACATTTCTTTAGAGTATTCTTCTCTCCTGAAAACAGCTATCACCCCTCCCTTGTCAGGTTTCATTATTCTAAGGTGGGGATTGTTTTTTAAGTTCTCTGAAGCATCGTGTTCTTCTTTAGTAAGGTGAAAGATACTATAGCCCTTTTTTCCCAAAATATACAACTGATAACGAAGTTATGCTCACATATTTTGGAAAATGCTTCATCTGTGGGATGGGGAATGGGCATTGCTGTACTCCTTTTCTTTAAAATTAAATAATTAGAATACCCATTCTGTTCTACCCTTTCCACCTCCTTATCCTTGTACTGGATAGCAAAATAAAATTTTCTAATGAATAATTTAATTCCATCATAGTAACTACCAAGTTTTATTTAAAAGTATGAATAAAGGTGAATCCTTTCTCAGAAATGGAAAAGTGCTCATCAGTGATGTAGTCAGTGCAACTGTAAGTAGTAAAATTATTTTTCTTAAGAACCATAGGGAAACTACCTACTACATGTCTTTTTATTGAAACTCAACTTCTAATGTTTTGTTGTAGTGGATATTCGGTGTTGACGTATCAGAGATTTCACTTCAGGTAATATATAATTTCAATAAACAGAAATAGACCCATATATAATAAAACACTGTGAAATACTGAACAGCAATGCCGCCAACACAAAAATTGCCAGAAAAAAAAATCCTGTGACTGCACATTGTCAGCCATGCAGTAAAACACACAAACTTTTTTTTTTGTATGGAGGGGTAAGCCAGCCTGTATCCCATATCTCATGCTACATGTAGATAAATGTGTGTGTGTGTGTGTGTGTGTGTGTGTGTGTGTGTGTGTGTGTGTGTGTGTGTGTGTGTGTGTGTGTGTGTTATATATATATATATATATATATATATATATATATATATATATATATATATATATATATATATATACTTTAATGAAACAAAACAACCAAAATCTACATTTTTGCAGGGGGGCCAAGCCCCCCTGCACCTTTCGTACCCCCTAAAAATTATATGTACGAATTCCAAGATTGCAGTGCACTGGGGAAGAAGGTTAATTCCCTGTTCAACACTATGATGATCTGCATAAAAATTCTTTGAGTTTTCAGCAAATCAAACCTATGGTCTTGACCATATGAAGTTTGAGTTTCCAAAAACTCGATAACCTGACATAAATCCATACATAAACATGAGCGTATGCCTTTTTATTGAAACTCAGCTTACTGAATCTCAAATTTTCAAACTCCGCTTATCTAAACCTGGAAAATTCAATAAAGAAAACAGAGCAGATTTTTTTCTGTGTAAAATGATTGTTGATCACTGGTTTGAGTACACTTAAAGCTGAATAAATAATATTGCGATTTGCTTTATTACAGGCTACTAGTCCTAATGATTTCTAAAGTATCATTTAAAATCATTGAAGTATTGATAATAGATTTAAACTTGTATTTCCTCTGTCATTTACCTTTCAAAATGGACTGTGACACCAATATTCCACTAGAGCAAAGTATTTTAAAATTCAACTTGAACTTGATTTTAACATTCAGGTTTGTATGTGATGAAATATGTATCACAACACTGAGAGAGAAAGAGACAGAGAGAGTGTGCATGTGTGTGTGCCTGAGAAAATGCCCCCCATTTAATATACCTGATGGTTAGAGATACTCAGGCTCAAACCCTGTACCTTGGGTACAGGGTAAAAAGAGCCTAAAAGTCAGCAGCCGCCACCACTTGTGAAGAGCTTTGCCCAGAGTTTTTGTGCTAAGAGTTGAGAGCTATGGTGTGAAGTGAGAACTGAATTTGTATTCCCCATTATTGGCTTTTGTTTGTCCAGGGTTTTTTGTGCTAAGAGTTGAGAGCTACTGGTGAGAGTAGAACTGAATTTGTATTCCCCCATTATTGGCTTTGTCCAGTTTTTTTGTTCCAAGAGGTTGAGAGCTATGGTAAGAAGTGATAAATGAATTCACTAAATGATAGCCATTAAGTTTCAGTCTTCCTACATTTTCGGAAGCTGCTAATTTGGTATAGTGGCATGTTGTCCTGACCCTAGTGCATAGGGTCCTATGGGTTCTAAAACTTACTTGAAATGCATAATTGGTAAGACATTTTATTCTAGCAACTTTACAAGATTATACAAGCAATAATTAAAATGTGTCCCTGGTTTTTGACCTTTTGTCCCCCCCCCAAAAAAAAATGAAATCAAAAATAATTGATAAACACTTTACAAGATGCCTATGGCTTACACTACTGTCATTATGGGTGTGGAAGTAGACTTTTATGATGGAAATGTTCTGAATTGGGCAGTTTTGTCATTATTGGTTCATGCATTTTGTTTCATTGCCTACAGTACAGCCTACTGGAAAAATGTTCAACCAATAATTTTAAAATGCGCTCTAACAAATGTGTTGTATTATACAAGGAATATAATTTAATAGTCAGGAAGGCATATCAAAGAAAAGAACATGTATGTTTCTTTTGTGTGCAAGGGGCCAATGATTTGAAAATAGCCCAAAGGTAATCTTTATCCACCACTATTGGCCAGATGCATTTTCTTTGGATTTGGTGTGGGTTTCAATGCTGTTTCAATGAATGTGAGTTTCGAGGGCAGAGAAGTTTTAATGCCAAACCTATTTTCATTGTGAGACAGTACTGCTTTCTTTACCAGATGTCTATTAGTGTTTTGCATTGTTCTGCTGTAAAATCCTTAAGAAAGTAAAAATCAAATAATCATTGTAGAAGTAAAGCGAGTATGTACACATTAGTGTTTATAATGGTAAATGGTAGATGCTTAGCCAGGTAATGGGATGTTGGGATGGCTGCAGGGGACTCTGGTGCCATATTTTGAGTTGTCTGTTCTTCCAGTTTGCATTTGAAAGTGGATATCCTACAATCCAATTGGAGTGGGTAGGGGTTACATGAGTTATAGAATGCAAATTAGATGATGTTAATCCCAAGCGTCTGGTTGTACCTATTTTTCATGGAGCCTTGTCCAGATTTTGCGATGTTTCCAGGTTGAGAGGGTATGATATGGCTCACATACTTTGGAAAATGCTTCATCTGTGGGATGGGGAATGGGCATTGCTGTACTCCTTTTCTTTAAAATTAAATAATTAGAATACCCATTCCGTTCTACCCTTTCTACCTCCTTATCCTTGTACTGGATAGCAAAATAAAAATTTCTAATGAATAATTTAAATTCCGTCACAGTAACTACCAAGTTTTATTTAAAAGTATGACTAAAGGTGAATCCTTTCTCAGAAATGGAAAAGTGCTCATCAGTGATGTAGTCAGTGCAACTGTAAGTAGTAAAATAATTTTTCTTAAGAACCATAGGGAAACTACCTACTACATGTCTTTTTATTGAAACTCAACTTCTAATGTTTTGTTGTAGTGGATATTCGGTGTTGACGTATCAGAGATTTCACTTCAGGTAATATATAATTTCAATAAACAGAAATAGACCCATATATAATAAAACAATGTGAAATACTGAACAGCAATGTCTCCAACACAAAAATTACCAGAAAAAAAAATCCTGTGACTGCACATTCAGTCAGCCATGTAGTAAAACACACAAACTTTTTTTTTTGTATGGAGGGGTAAGCCAGCCTGCTGTATCCCTTGTTTCATGCTACATGTAGATACATTTGTGTGTGTGTGTGTGTGTGTGTGTGTGTGTGTGTGTGTGTGTGTGTGTGTGTGTGTGTGTGTGTGTGTGTGTGTGTGTGTGTGTGTGTGTTTGTATGTGTGTGTGTTTGTATGTGTGTGTGTGTGTGTATGTGTGTGTGTATATATATATATATATATATATATATATATATATATATATATATATATATATATATATAAATATATACTTTAATGAAACAAAACAACCAAAATCTACATTTTTGCAGGGAGCCAAGCCCCCCTGCAACCTTCGTACACCCTAAAAATTATATGTACCAATTCCAAGATTGCAGTGCTTTGGTGAAGAAGGTTAATTCCCTGATCAACACTATGATGATCTGCATAAAAATTATTTGAGTTTTCAGCAAATCGAACATATGGTATTGACCATATGAAGTTTGAGTTTCCAAAAACTCGATAACCTGACATAAATCCATACATAAACATGAGCGTATGTCTTTTTATTGAAACTCAACTTACTGAATCTCAAATTTTCAAACTCAGCTTATCTAAACCTGGAAAACTCGATAAAGAAAACAGAGCAGATTTTTTTTTGTCTAAAATGATTGTTGATCACTGGTTTGAGTACACTTAAATCTGAATAAATAATATTGCGATTTGCTTTATTACAGTGTGCTGTACTATGCAAGCTGGTGCTGCTCTTCCAGTGTTTTTTCCCTTTCATTCACTGCAGTGTGACCATGCCAGCCAAGTAGGGCATGCAGAGGCCCCCCCCATGCAGAAAACATTTGTTCTGTTTTTTTTTATTTTTTATTTTTTGGATTTGCTGTTTTAAATAAGATGAGATTCAGTAAAAAGTCTCACACCCATATATACTGTGTATATCTATCTATAGGGTCTATGTCAAGTTTTTGAATGCTCAAAATTTCGAACATTACGTGATCGAGACTGAACGGTCAAAATTTCAAGTGTTCGAAGATTGACTTTCAATGGCACCGTACAGTGCCGATAGGGAGAAGTTCCCTTTTCTGCACTGAAGTGTGGTCTCGGAGTTGGTATATATAATTAGGGGTGCAGAAGGGGCTTGCCCCCCTGCTCACACTGTTAAGGTGTGTTTTACTTTTTTTATTTGCTATTCGAACATCCAAATGTTGAACATTTGGTCTCGACCATGTAATGTTCGACATTTTGGATGTTCGAATATTTAACATAGACCCTATCTATCAATATATATATATATATATATATATATATATATATATATATATATATATATATACACATCTCTCTGCTAACAACAGATGACTGACAAAACAGCAAATCAGTATACCACTAAGATCACTTGTACAAAGGGAAGGAACGGGATTATGCCATTTTCATGTTGTTGTGCAATGTTAGAGTTACTGTGAATAATTAGCAGGTGATGAGGGGACAATCTGTCCCTCACACAGTAGTTTCCAGGAGGCATTGCCACTCTTGCAAAATGTTTTCGATTTGCATGTTCCAAAATTATGTCTCAGGGCATGCACATTTTGATGTCAATCTTTTAAGATCATTTAATTTTGTCAGTATTATGTACATCACTCTTACACTCAAAATCAACTTCTATATGGATTTATGTCAGATGATCGAGTTTTTGGAGACTTGAACTTCATATGGTCAGACCATATGTTTGATTTTCCAAAGATTCAAATGAAATCTATGTTTTTGTAGGGGGGTCTGCACCCATCACACACCTTGCAAATTATTTATGCCAACTTCAAGATCTCATTACAGTGTGGAGAAGGGTAAATTCGCTGATCCCTATTCAACCACAGTTTCCAAACAAATCCTTTCAGAGAATCATAAGAAGTTCGAGTTTTGGAAAACCTGATCATCACACACACACACACACACACATATATATATATATATATATATATATATATATATATATATATATATATATATATATATAAATATTTGTAGATATGTATACAGTTATGTCTGTCAATCTATCTATCTGTATATATGGATCTACTTCAGTAGATCGACTTACCTTAACACTGAAGCCCAGATAACCAAGATGAAAGCACCGAACAGACCAAGGTACTGAACAATAAAATATCGAAAGTTTCACACTGGAAAAGAGTCAGTTGGCCAACATGGTGTACATTTCCCTTTTCCACTCTGTAATGCAGTCTTGGAGTTGGTGCATTTAAGTAAGGGGGGGTCTGGTGGGTGAAGCCCTCCCAGTTAGATGGGTTGAATTTAGTGTGGTTTGTTTTTTGTGGTGGTGTTAGGCGACTGACTGTTTTCCCGGTATGAGGTTACAATGTGTTGTACATTCAGTATCCTGGTCTGTTCGGTGCTTTTGTCTCAGTTAGCTGGGCTTCTGTGTTAAGATAAGTCAATCTACTGAAGTAGAGATATATATATATATATATATATATATATATATATATATATATATATATATATATATGTGTGTGTATATATCTATATATATATATATATATATATATATATATATATACACACACACACACACACACATGTGTATATACACACACACACACACACACACACACACACACACACATACACACAAATACATACCCTCACATACACGACCACAAGCACATGTTTAAGCATTAGTAAACTGGGTTAAACTGAACAGATATTACAGAGCAACAAGGTTGTTTTGAATCATAAGCCCAACCTTACATGTATGAAATTAATGTATGGGTCCCAGATAAATCTAATCCTACTGCAGTAATAAAATTTAAATATAGTCTATGGTTGGATAAAAAACCTCATGAAAGCTGCCTTAGAACATATGTCATGAAGACACAAGACAGAAAAATCTTATTTCTTTTAGTATTTTCTGTATTTTTTATTTATCTTTTTACAAGTATTTCTATTACTTTGATGTTTGCTGGCAAAATACATTTAAGCAGTTTTAAGTTTAGCATAAAAAGTAAGATGTCATGAAAATGCATCCTTTTTCTTTTGGCTGTGAAGTGAAGCTTACATCCTGCCCTGCAGATGTATTTTACTCTTTCCAAAGTATTTGCTTTTTATTTTTTCTCTTTATCTCTTTACATTTTTGTGTAAATCACATAGAGGTCCATAGCATTTAACAGCAAGCAATAATCTCAGTGCATTAATGAGGTGAATGAGATGTTTGCTGTAAATTTTCATCAAAATGTGCAGGTCCGGATTTCATGATGCTGTTTGCACATAGCTAACAGTTATTACATCAGATCAAACCACTACAGTGTGATCAGCCATTTTATTTTCTCTAAAGAGTGTTCTTACTCATATAATTTTACAGTTAATTAAATATATTTAAATCAGTTAATATTTTATTCATATCAACTACAGTTGACAAAATGCTCCATATCTTTGTACTTTAATTCTTGTTTCTTCTTCTCATCACATATTTTAGTAGTCTTTTTTGTATAATACATTTTTAGATTGTCTTTCTTCTCTTCAAAAGAACAAATGATTCGAAAAATGGTGATATTTTAGACTTTTTGTCAGATTTAGAACCATTTGTACAGTTTTGAAGTAGTGAAGCTTTAAACTTGCTGTTTTGTGTTGTGTTGTGTTGTACTGACTAAGAGATAAAAAGAACTGGTAGTAAGAATATAAAAACACGTCATGAAGAAAGTGGGTAAGGTGTTTTGAAAATGCAAAGTATGGCAATTCTGGATCACTGAGATGACTATGTCATGCTTTGGGTGTCCAGGAACACCCCAGTAATCTAGAATGCATTATACCAGAAAGAAAACGCCAATTCTTGACAACAAAGGAAGGAGATATCTAATAGTCATAGCAAACCATAGCTGTAGAAATATAATGCAGAAATGTGCAAACCAACACAAATGTCTCCTCTATGATAAAAGATCTGCATGACAAAAAGGCAAGTCAGAGATGCATGTCAGAAAACAGTAATGCTGTACAGTGACTCTGAATAAAGTTGGTATCCAAGGAGATTTGCATGGACACATATGGGCACAAAGCATTTGTATGAAAAATTCTGTTGGCTTAATTTCTCTACGTCTTTTGGGTTTCTAATACCATGAGGGCAATGGACCCCACCCCTAAGTCAAAGTATGATTAAAGTTCATGAGATTAGTATTGTTTCAATCTTTGATGTTAGTCAAAAGTGCTCTTCTCAGCACCTGCGGTGTGCCCAGAATTGACTACTTCTGTAATCTATACAGAATTACATGTATCAGTAACAATCTAAATACGACTGTAATCTATACAGAATTACATGTATCAGTAACAATCTAAATACGACTGTAATCTATACAGAATTACATGTATCAGTAACAATCTAAATACGACTGTAATCTATACAGAATTACATGTATCAGTAACAATCTAAATCTGACTGTAATCTATACAGAATTACATGTATCAGTAACAATCTAAATACGACTGTAATCTATACAGAATTACATGTATCAGTAACAATCTAAATCGACTGTAATCTATACAGAATTACATGTATCAGTAACAATCTAAATACGACTGTAATCTATACAGAATTACATGTATCAGTAACAATCTAAATACGACTGTAATCTATACAGAATTACATGTATCAGTAACAATCTAAATACTACTGTAATTTATACAGAATTACATGTATCAGTAACAATCTAAATACGACTGTAATCTATACAGAATTACATGTATCAGTAACAATCTAAATACGACTGTAATCTATACAGAATTACATGTATCAGTAACAATCTAAATACGACTGTAATCTATACAGAATTACATGTATCAGTAACAATCTAAAATCGACTGTAATCTATACAGAATTACATGTATCAGTAACAATCTAAATACGACTGTAATCTATACAGAATTACATGTATCAGTAACAATCTAAATACGACTGTAATCTATACAGAATTACATGTATCAGTAACAATCTAAATACGACTGTAATCTATACAGAATTACATGTATCAGTAACAATCTAAATACGACTGTAATCTATACAGAATTACATGTATCAGTAACAATCTAAATACGACTGTAATCTATACAGAATTACATGTATCAGTAACAATCTAAATACGACTGTAATCTATACAGAATTACATGTATCAGTAACAATCTAAATACGACTGTAATCTATACAGAATTACATGTATCAGTAACAATCTAAATACGACTGTAATCTATACAGAATTACATGTATCAGTAACAATCTAAATACGACTGTAATCTATACAGAATTACATGTATCAGTAACAATCTAAATACGACTGTAATCTATACAGAATTACATGTATCAGTAACAATCTAAATACGACTGTAATCTATACAGAATTACATGTATCAGTAACAATCTAAATACTTCTGTAATCTATACAGAATTACATGTATCAGTAACAATCTAAATACGACTGTAATCTATACAGAATTACATGTATCAGTAACAATCTAAATACGACTGTAATCTATACAGAATTACATGTATCAGTAACAATCTAAATACGACTGTAATCTATACAGAATTACATGTATCAGTAACAATCTAAATACGACTGTAATCTATACAGAATTACATGTATCAGTAACAATCTAAATACGACTGTAATCTATACAGAATTACATGTATCAGTAACAATCTAAATACGACTGTAATCTATACAGAATTACATGTATCAGTAACAATCTAAATACGACTGTAATCTATACAGAATTACATGTATCAGTAACAATCTAAATACTGTAATCTATACAGAATTACATGTATCAGTAACAATCTAAATACGACTGTAATCTATACAGAATTACATGTATCAGTAACAATCTAAATACGACTGTAATCTATACAGAATTACATGTATCAGTAACAATCTAAATACGACTGTAATCTATACAGAATTACATGTATCAGTAACAATCTAAATACGACTGTAATCTATACAGAATTACATGTATCAGTAACAATCTAAATACGACTGTAATCTATACAGAATTACATGTATCAGTAACAATCTAAATACGACTGTAAATTTTTTTTTATTAGACCCATTGCTGCTTCTACGCTTGGAACTGTCCAAGTATCCTTCTTCCACATCACCCTCCTTTCTGCCTGCAAATCTTGGTATTTTATGACTTTGTGTGTCTGTGTACATAATTCATTGTAATTACTGGGAGTAGCATTTTCAATGATCAGTGCTACGTTTGTCATCTTTTCATGAACTACTATATCTGGCTTTCTCTCGTGTATTATTTGAACTGTTGGTAATGGGTGATCCTATGTGATATAAACTTCATAATTTTCTCTAATGCTTTGTGGCTCATGTTTACAGCATTTTTCAGCTACTTCAGTATTATAATGTTTGCAGAATCCCCAATGCAACAAAATGTGCAAGTACTTCCAATTCCTTTTTACAAAACTACATGTTCAATGGACTTTGTAAACCACCCTGTGAGCTGTTCCAGGAGTTTTCTGCACTCATAACTACATTTATGCATTTTCCACATTTCTTCCCTTCTCATCTGATCCTACATCTTATATTCTTTCTTTTGGTTTTTGGCACATTCAGTTGCTGTCTGATTTTTATCTACTTTTGGTTTGATTTCCATTCCTGCTTGACACTGATATTTATTTATTTTATTTATTTAATTTGACATTCTTTGGCAAGGTGTGCCTGACTGAGCTAAAGCCCTTATTTAGTTGAGGCCAGGGAGAAAAGCACCACAGTTATATAGAAAGATTGATAAAAAAGACATAAGGTAAGCTTACATACATTATTGAAAAGAATGTATAATTGAGTAAAATACAGTGAGCAATACAGTAAGTATTTGTATACTTTGTGGTATGATTGCAGTGTGAAGAAGCAATAACCATGAGTATTTAAAGACAAGCTGTGTCATAAAAGTAACTTGTGTCAGGGAATTTATGTTTACAAGTTGCATTATTTCCACACAAATTCAAGGTAGAGTCAGTAAACAGCAAATAAACTGTCGGAGAACATCTTTGCAAGATCCAGAGTAAAGCCAGCATCAGATAGTTGTTCAGCAGCAGCATGATTTAGTGCAGGAGGGCTAGGAGTTACAGTGACAGGTTGAGGTGCTGAGTAGATATAGTTTTAGTGCCTTTTCAAATTCATGTAGTGGGTCTATTTTCTTGATGTCAGGGGAAGCTTGTTCCAGTCTTGGGCATGGGTGTAGCTGTATAAGTTTTGGCCAATGTTTTTTTTTTTTTTTTTTTTTTTTTTTTGGGGGGGGGGGGGGCTTAAAGATTTCCAGTTGTTGTAGGTTAGAGCTCCTAAGGGTTCTAAACATATCTGTCAACCTCTTAGGGCAAGAAATCTGGACAAAGCCTGACAAAATGGGGGGACAAAGCCCCAAAAATAGGGACACATTTTAAATATTGCTTTTATAAGCTTATAAAGTTGCTAGAGTTACAGTGTTTATGTTAACATAAATTTTCTGAAGTATTTGAAGTCCAAAACCCAAATGTATGTCATTATTTAGTAACTTCAGTCCTCAGATCATCCCAATTATTTGCCAGAAAACCATAAATTTTATGAGGAACAGACCAAAAATAGGAGTAAAAATCTGGACATTCTGCGAAAATCTGGACAGTTGAGAGGTATAGTTCTAGATGCAGTATAGAAAATGATCAGAGGATAGATGGTAGGACAGGCAGTGGGGTTTGTAAAGAATGGAATGTATGACAGATAGTTGAAAGAGCTGAATTTGTTGGGGGAACTCAAGCCAGTTTACAACAGAGAGTACGAGACTGAGAGTGGATATGTTTCTGCTAAACTAAGCAGGGAAATCATCTTAGACTTATTCTGCTCATGTTTAAAACTTTCACTATGTTTGGATCTTGTGAGGTCAGCAGATATGTATGCATTCCTATGATTGCAGATCTATACATTTAATCAATTTCAAGGAGGCCCATGCCTCCTTCAGAATGGGGAATATACAGTCTTGGCATACACTGATTTTTATAAATGATTTGATGAGCATGAAGTATCCTTCTTGTTTTCCTGTCCAACTGATCCAACACCTTTTGGGGCCAGTCAATCACTCCAAAACTGTAAGCTAGGACAGGAAGAGCAAATTGGTTTATAGCTTGGGCTTTGTTTTTAGATGTCAATGCTATTTTCAGTATTAAGTTTAGTCTTCTAAAATATTACTTAAGTTTTATTTGCATTTGTTTGTGTTTTATTGTTGATCCTTCATACACTCCCTCTTGCTCAAGTTCTTTTATATCGCATTCGTGTCGCAGACTGATATATTCTTCATGCTGCAGCTTTCTCCGTTTTAAAGGTTGCTTTTTTCAAATTTGTTAAGACAAAATGACATCCTTATATCATCTGAGAAAGTTTTGGTCACTTGTAGCTGTGGTTTCAGTTCCTCATCTCATGAACTGTACAGTTTTGAATCATCCACAGAAACACGATAAAAAGTCTTTACAGTTTGTTGTTTTCTTGGCGCCAAGTTGTAAGTATGACCTAATCCGTTTAGTAGACAAGTTTAATGGGCTAAAGGCAAGACAGAAGAGCAGTGATAACAGAGTCACCCTGGAATATCCCCCTTTGAATTTTTATCCCTGGAATAATGATTTGTCCTTTATCATGGCTTCACTGCAAAGTGGTTTGCCACTGTTTCATGCTTATTGTAATGTAATTGATCAGTGTATGTCTATTTTATACATTTGTAAGTACTCTTTATCCACGAGTGTGGGATGCTGTCACATGTTTTTTGTATTGTAAACATGCCATATTTTTTACAGTTCTTCATTATGACCTCATTTAACAACAAATAATCCTCTGTCCCATATGACTTTCTTTTTTTACCCTTTTATTCTATTTCCATGATTGAGTTTTCTTCTAAATGACTATAAACTCTGTCGGCATCTAGTCCAGTGTAAAGTTTATATATACTCAGATAGCAAGCTATTGGTCTGTGTTTTTTAGGACAGCTTGCAGGTTCACTCTTTATGAAGAGTATTCTTTTTCCTGTTGTTAACCAGGTTGGCATCTGTTCGGAGTGCACATATTAATAGTTCTTACTGACAGCTAAATCTTCTTGTAAACATTTTAATATTTTTCTCCAGAAGTTAGGTACTGTAGCTGGATCTGGAATTTTCCATTTAGGAGTTTTTCTTAATTTTGTTTCAATTTCTCTGGCCATTACTTCATCCCATTTCATTATTTGTACATTTGAACAACTTATTCTGTCCATTCAGCATCTTTATTATGTTCCACAGGATCTTCATAGATATTTCTCCAAAATGTGTGTATTTCTTCCTTTTTCTTGGTGTTTCTAGTCTTTTTGCCTTGTTTGCCAGTTCTCTATAAAACTGTTTTGGGTCATCAATAAATTGCTTATTTTGTACTTTTACTTTCTATTTATCTCCATATCTTCTAAGTTATTCCACCTGTGTTGATATCTTTAGTTTATTTGCAATAGTGTATTACACTATCCTGATCTGTTCTGATAATGTGCATTGCTTTTATCACATCTATCTTTCTAAGTATTTTTGTTGATATGTTCCCTCTTCTGTACTAAGAGTGACACTTCTTGTCTTAATTGCTTTATAGTTTGCTCTCTTCAATACTTCCAAGATGGCATTTGATTTCTTCCCTTACTGCCCTGTGTTTTTGTGGTAAGACAATATCTGTTATTAATTTAGCTACACAGTAATATATCTTATTTACTTCTGTTATATCGCATGAATTTCTATGAAATGTCCTTGCTGGCTGATAATAATAAAAGAGAGTGAATGATCGTATGGGTGCTCTTACACTGACGTTGTTGGTGTGGAGAGGTCAAGAGAGGTCACATGACCATGTGCTTTATAATAAAGGAGGAAGCAAGGGTTATTCCCCTCTTCCGTTTTTAACCAGATCGATTGCCTTCATGTGTGTTTATTTTCCTCTGTAATGTATGTCTAACCCGACTTTCTTACCCTTAAGATGATACCGCCAACAGGTTATGGGCCCAGGAGGGAAGTAGGAAGCCGATGGCATAGACTATGTTTTGACAGAGATGAAAAGAATTAAGAGTTGTGGGAGACAAAGTTTCTGGGACACCTGCGCTTGCTAGGGCTGAAAGATGCCATTTTGCGAAATGCGCAGCAGGACGCAGAGAATGACGAGAATGAGAAGGAAGGCGACGATGAAGAAAATGAGGAGGCATATGCAGAACTATTACAGTTCTTAGACTACAAAAGTTTGTTCCTTGTCATGAGAGAAGCCACAGATGGTAGAGAAGTGCTTCAGATCCTGAGAGACCATTATGCTGGGAAAGGGAAGCCATGGGTAATTAGCCTATACACCAAATTAACAAGCCTCCAGAAGGCCACCAGTGAAGTGTCACAGACTATATTATTAGGGCTGAGATGACCATTATAGCACTTAGAAATGCTGGGGAGAAGCTCAGTGATGGATTACTAATTGTGATGATTCTGAAAGGGTTGCCTGAAACTTTTAAACCATTTGCAGTCCACATCACGCAAGATGATGATAAGGTGAGCTTTGGTGAGTTCAAAACAAGGTTAAGAAGCTATGAACATACTGTGAAAATTAATGCCAACGTAACTAATGATAATGTGATGAAACAAAGTGGCCTTGGGAAAAGAGTAAAAGCGGAGATTATATGCTATAACTGTGGCCAAAAGGGGCACAAGGCACGAGAATGCCGGAGAGAATATAAAGGCCAGAGACAGTGGTGTAGTTTGTGTAAAAACCACAGAGACAGTAACTGTAGATGAAAGAAGAAAGACAATGTGAAACAAGCGACTGATGTGGATGATCAAACATTTGTCTTCAGAATAAATGAACATCAAATTTGTGAATTAAAACAGAAGGGATTAATGGTGGACACTGGCACCGCGTCACACATAATTAACGACCTGAAAAAGTTAAATACTTTGAACCGGACAAACACATTGTGGAATTAGCTGATGGAATGAGAGCCTTTGGGGCTGCATAGAAGAGAGGTAATACAGAGGTATGGCTTCTAAACACAGAGGGGCACAAATTAAAGGTGATGATGACTCAGGCGCTGTATATCCTGACGTATCCACAAAGCATTTTTTCTGTTAAGGCAGCAACGTCCAAAGGGGCCTTGATCAACTTTAAACAAAGCCGGGACCAACTCATCTACAAAAACGGCACCATATTTGACATAATTGAGTGTGATAGACTCTATTATTTAGACACATATGATGAAGAAAATGATAGTGAAATACATTATGATGCATCTCAGAGCTGTTATGACATTCAGGTCACTGTAATTTTGAAGATGTGTCAGAATTAGAAAAAGTGGTAAAAGGAATTAAAATTAAAGGTAAAGTTGAGAGACCTAACCTAGATTGTGAAACCTGTATGCAAGGGAAATCTGTACAGAGTAGAAACAGAGAACCAGATGCAAGAGCAAAAGTTGTGGTCAAACTAGTCCATACTGATTTGGCAGGCCCAATTGATCCAGTAGCAAAAGATGGCTTTAAGTACACTTTAGCATTTACTGCTGACTACTCGGGTGTAATATCTGTCTACTTTCTGAAAGCCAAGAGTGATACAGTCAAGGCAACTGAAAGGTTTATTGCAGATTCAGCCCCTTATGGGAAGGTAAAGAGTAACAGATCAGATAATGGCACTGAGTTTATGTTGAAAGACTTTCAGTCACTATTGAGTAAAATTGTTATAAGACACGAAACATCCGCCCCTTATTTGCCCCATCAGAATGGGACAGCAGAGAGAAATTGGAAAACACTGTTCGAAATGGCAAGGTGTATGTTGATAGAGAGTGACTTACTTAGAGTTGTGGACATATGCAGTAATGACGGCTGCTTTTATTTGCTACAGATGTTATAACAGGCATGTGGGGCAGACCCCATTCTTCATGCTAACAGGGAAGAAACCTGATCTTTCAAGGATGAGAGAATTTGGATCAATGTGTTATGCATACAGACAAGATAAAAATAAGTTAGACCCAAGATGTGATAAGGGGATCTTTGTCGGATATGATAAAAACATCTCATCATATCTAGTCTATTATCCTGACACAGGAAGGGTCCTTCGACACAGGTTAGTCAAGTTCTTTACTAAGAATGTAGCTGAATGCTAGATTCAGACAGACCCAGAAGTGATGGATGAAGATCTTAATACCAGAAGAAGTGTGCATGTTAAGTCAGAATCAAAAGATGATAGTCAAATCACAAAAGAAATACAAGTGGATCTCACTGAATCTATAATGAATAAAAGAGACTCAAAAATAAGGCAAGAAGAGGAAAGGCAGGATACTCACTACGATAAGAGAGAGAGAAAACCACCTTCATACTTGAAGGACTGCAAGTATAAAGTTGAAAACGATTATGTGACAGTTAATGTTGACTATTGTTACCGATTAATATGCAACACACCACAGAGCTTTAAGGAAGCCATGACTTTGTCTAACTTGGAAAAGTGGGTCAAAGCCATGAAGGAGGAACTTAAGTCCTTAAAGGAGAACAACACATTTCCACTCACCACACTACCGGAAGATAAAAATGCAGTGTGGGTAGATGGGTTTTCACTGTAAAAGACAATGCAGATAATGCTGAGACTTATAAAGCTAGATATGTAGTTAAAGGCTACAGTCAAGTCACTGGTATAGATTATAATGAAACATTTGCACCAACTGTGAGTATGACATCTGTATGAAGTCTAATGCAGATGGCAGCTCAGTATGATTTAGAATTGCACCAGATGGATGTACAAACAGCTTATTTACATGCTCCTATTGATTGTGAGGTGTATATGCAGCAACCTGAAGGTTTTGAAAAGAAATCAAATAATGATAAAAAAATTGGTTTGTAAACTGAATAAGTCATTATACAGATTGAAACAATCAGGGCATAACTGGAACAAAATGTTGCACGATTATCTTTGTGAAAACAGTTTTATCCAAAACCCCACAGACCACTGTGTATATACTAGACAAGCTGAAAATGAGAAAACAAGTCTTAATTATATGGGTTGACTACCTCATTATAGCAGCTAGTGACAATGAATCACTAAACGATGTAAAGGAATTGATCAAGGCTAAATTTAAAATGAAAGATCTGGGAAAGCTAAGACATTTCCTAGGCATTGATTTTACCCAGAATAGTGGTGAAGTAAGGATGAACCAAAAGAGGTACATCACAAAAATTCTTGAGAAATTGGGTATTTTTAATTGTAAAGTAAGAAGTACCCCTTCCGAACAAAAAACAGACTTTGAATGTGACAGTGAATCTACAGATCTAAGAAAATATTGTGAGCTTGTAGGTAGTTTGATCTATGTTATGACAAGCATGAGACCTGATCTTAGCTGGATTGTAAGTAAACTTTCACAATATTTGTCACAACCTAGTGAATCTCATTTAATGCTAGCCAAACATGTGTTAAGATACTTAAAAGGTACATTGGACAGAGAGCTGTTTTACAAGAAAAGTGAAGGGAAACTTCAGCTTGTAGCATACAGTGATGCAGACTGGGCAATAGATCAAAACGATAGATGTAGTACAACAGGTTATTGCTTTAGCCTCAATAGAGACGGGCCTATTATTTCATGGAAATCAAAGAAACAACAAACGGTGGCTTTATCTACACGTGAGGCAGAGTACATGGCATTAGCAGCAACAACACAGGAGAGTTTGTACCTTGTGCAGTTACTGAGTGGAATGGATGGAGAGTGCAAGTGTGTGCCAGTAACAATATTTGAGAACAATCAAGGAGCAATCGCTTTGTCGAAGAATCCAGTAAGCCGACAGAGATGTAAACATGTTGACATTAGGTATCATTTTGTCAGGTCAGCACTTAATAATGACAAAATAAGCATTGAATATTGCCCGACAACGGGCATGGTTGCAGATATCTTTACTAACCCTGCTACGAAACTGTAGATTGAAAAGTTCATGTATTACGTATGTGGAATGTGAAGGAAAGGTTATCCAAAAATATGTTCTTAAAATGTATTTGTATACAGTGTAAGAGCAAGTAGGGATGTTGGCTGATAATAATAAAAGAGAGTGAATGATCGTATGTGTGCTCTTACACTGACGTCGTTGGTGTGGAGAGGTCAAGAGAGGTCACATGACCATGTGCTTTATAATGCGACGGTTGTTCCCCTCTTCTGTTTTTAACCAGATTGATTGCTTTCACTTGTGTTTATTTTCCACTGTAATGTATGTCTAACCCGACTTTCTTACCCTTAAGATGATGCCACCAACAGTCCTGATGACTGTCTTCATTAGTTTTATCAAACTTCTAACATTTTGGGTCTTAACTGACTTTATGTAGTCTATTTCTTTCATTGATCCTAATATGTCTACCCATCTCTAATAAATCAAGCAACTTTTCTGTTGGATCATATTCATCTAAACTGAGGGCACATTCTTTGTTCCCCATTTCCTGTGGGCATTGTACAGAAAGTTTCAGAGCATCGTTCTGTCCCATATTCTCTTTAGTTTCATCCTGTGTCTTCTGTTGCTTTTTTATATGGAAACTCACAGGCCTATCACTCCACAACAATGACTGCATCAGAGTGGACACAGTTTCTTGTTCCTTACCTTGTTGTGCAACTCCAACTGAATTTTTATACTGGTTTCCTACTGAAGGGTTAAAAGTATCTTCATATGGCAACTGATGAAGTTTTCTGCTGCACTGATTTCTCCTTAATTTGGGGATTCATTATTCTATCCTGCTGTGTGTTATTAGAGTTAGATTGTCTACACTAAATCCTTCACTTTGCAGGTAATCCATGACCTCAGTTTCTTTCTATTTCTTTATAACTTCTCCATTACTAATCCTCCTTTCTACTTTCCCTCTTTGTTTTCTTAATTTTTGAATTGTAAAATGTTCCATATCTGGATGCCTCTGCCTGTATTTCTCTTCAAATATCTTTGGTGCTGCTCTTTTTGTATTGGTTAGTTTTGCTTTCTCCTTTGCATAATTATTGTACCATATTAAATCTCTTTTTCTTTCCCATGTCCATATTTCTTCTTCAGATGTCTTCTGATCTTCCTGTTTCTCCTTACTTGTGGGACTCTTTCTTCCATCATGCTGTGATATAATCAGTTTTAGACTTTCTACACTAAATCCTTCACCTTGCAGTTATTCCAGAACTTCAGCTGCTATATTTTTAACTTCTACTTTACTAATCTTCTTTTCTACATTCCCCCGTTGTGATCTTATTTTTGTATTGTGAACTTGTACATATCTGGGTGCTTTTGCCTGTATTTCTCTTCAAACATCTTTGGGGCTGCTTTTTTATATTGATTAATTTGACTTTCTCCTTTGCATAAATATTGCACCATATCGGATATCTTTCTTTCCCATGTCAATATTTCTTTTTTATACCTTTCAAAAATCTCTTGATTTTGTTCTTTATATTTTTACTCTTCTTCAGTCACTTCTTTTTCCAAATGGCCCAAGTTTTCTTGCTGTATATAATATTTTTCATGAATCTGTTGTATTAATGAACATGCATTTGAAGTGTTTGATAGTTTTTCTTGTGCAAGTATTTTTCTTTCCTCTTATTTCCCTCATAATCTTTCTGTATATATTCTGTCTGGAAATTCTGGGCTTCTTGCATAATGATAACAATACATAATTTCTTTCTTATCCTCAATAGTCCATTCTATCATCTTTATGGCTATTGTTGGCCTATCAGTTTTTGTGATTTTTGTGGGCTATTACTACCTTCTACAACAGGGTGGCCTTCTACAAATGTGTTGCAATATAAATACTCACATGTAGCTATAAACATCACTGTCAGGAAAGAAGCACCAGAAACTGAACTAAAAGTTTCAAACATGTATAACAGCATAATATCTATAGATGTTTCCTGATACCCAGTAATGAGTAATAGATAGAAATACAAGATGCACAAATGAACAGCCCTGCAACACAGGGGCAGGGATAAGAAAGGGGATTGATCAATATTTCAACAATGCAGACAACATGTGTACAGTCCTCAAGCAAGGTTAAGTATAGCAGCAGAATGAAAATCAACGTGTGAGCAATGCACAACATAATGCTATGGCGAGGTACTACCACACATACACATCACATAGCAACACAAATGCTTGATATGAAACAATGCCAGTCCACACAACAGAGTATCCACTCCAGTAGATAAAGTCCAAAGATACAGGAAATAATCACTTTAATTAGTTAAAAATAAATATGAAAGTCCTCTTAAGCACTGTCATCTGCAATACCTTTCATAAAGACTTCATCAGAACCTTATTATTGCTTATTACTTCTTCTTGCAAAAGAATGAGTCACATGAAATAAAATTAGCTGATACAGGACGAATGTCCTTCAAAGCTTTGTAACCTATAAGCCTTAAATACCAAAAAAAACATGTCATTAATTTAAATACATTAGAAGACATTACTTAGAAATAAAATGAAAATATTATATCCTAAAAGCCTGGTTTCTACTAAAAAATGGTTAAAAACAGGATAATTCATGGAACCATATATTTAAAAAAATAACCATGCAAAAGTCATTAAAAGTCTATGCATTAACTAAATTAATAAGTGTTTATTATGTATAGATTACAACTTTGCAGTTCTGAATCTAAGAGCTCTCTTAAATGAAATGTGTTCATTTAACCCTGGTGGATGAGCGACATTTAGGAGACCTTGCCAGATCAGTAATCTCCATGTTAGCATGATCTCCCATTTAACCCCTCTAGCAGACTTTGCACATTTATCTGTTATAA